>NC_057805.1:45750493-45784246 GCF_018294505.1 Triticum aestivum
TCTATCCATGCCTCTCTTGAATACATAATACATACACATACCTCCAAGCCCTACCAAATACGTCAACTACACATTCACACATGTTACATGACGTTCCCCATTGATCTAAAAAGCCCTCTCTTCGCGTTTATTTCACATACAACATTCCTTTTGAATAAAACCACACAAAGTGTGGCCAAAAAATTATTTTAGAATTTCTACATATATACAAGATACAAAGTTATATGGAGGAGTATGAACATTAATTTTCATTGCATGGTGCACCCAATGATATTTATTCCGCTCTGTGAATTTTTATATTTTTATACTATATATAAAGTTAGTCATAATAAAGAGAAACGAAGAGCCTCTCTTTCTCCATCGCATACACCCCTCTACACCCCTTTCACGTACGTACACAAACTATCTCCGGGTCCTCTAAAAGTACGCCCCCAACACATTCACGCATGTTTCATCTTTCTCTCGTGATATATACAGTGACGATCATTGCATTTGAAGAGAAAGCATGATACGTCCATTGGACTTCAGAATCCACTCATTACGGTCACCATTTACGTTTTGTGGTTATTATACAGTCACGGGCTCACCGTACAGCTCTGTATTTGCTCAAGACACGACTAGTTGACCAGTTAAACACTCCATGTGGCACCTCTAGTGTTGCATCACGTTATCTCACTACCATTGGGACTACCTATCGGCGTGTATAAGAATGAAAACAAACGATAAACAAATATTGGACGGTGGTTCGAAGTCATGACCGCGGGCACATCGGACAAGGTGGCCTTGTATTGGTATGCTGAGTCGTCTGTTTTAACACACAGGAGCTGGTGTGGTGATTATACACACACGCACGCATGCACACGAACTGCATGCACGCAACACTCACATAAACACACGCAGCCACACACGCACGCAACACTCACACGTACACACACAGCCACGCACGCACACAACACTCACACGCACACACGCACGCATGCATGCACACACCACACGACCAACACACACTCTCACGCTCAAGTGCTCAACCTACATGTGCATGCACACACATCAGGCCCTGACAAACACATACACAACCAGGTGGTTCCCGCGCACGGTTTGGAGTCTTGTCGTGCCTGTGTAAATTTATGTTTATCTGACCTTTTTCCTATGCGAACTGACAGGTGGGACCCACAAGGAATATGGTCAATTTAACTAGTCAACATAGTGCCACACAGACTATTTGATCGGTCAACAGAGTGTAATCCGATGTTGAACGGTGAGCAAGTGACCGTATAATCACCGCAAAACATATCTAGTGACCGTAATGAGCGTATTCTGAAGTCCGGTGACCGTATTACGCTTTTCGCTTGAAATACACTGACCGCGCGTGTATTTATCTCTTCTCTCTCTCTCTCTCTCCATGGAGCCGAGTAGGCCAACGTGCTAGTGCCTAAATTGGCGCACGCCACCCCATTGTTGTTGTACTAGTTTTGTAAGAGCGAACAAGCATTCACGTCTACTGTACACACTGTAGATATGAGTTACAAATGCTATGAAGACGAACCACTTTATGCCCAATTTCTCTCTGTAGGCCCTCCAAAAGTACATCTCTACACGTTCTCGCATGTTACATCTAACAACTATGCAATACAACACTACTACTACACTCTAACACAATAAATCATATATTTTTTTAGTTTTAATAGATCTCATATTGTTACTTAATTATTCAGTTTGCACACATTAAAATTGCCTTTGAAATGTATGGCTAGTATCATCTACCGCGCGGGGAAAATCCCGCCCTTGCCTGTTTAATCAGGTTTGTATCGATGGATCGTGCGAAACAACAAAACTATAGCAGTACTACAGTACAAGTAATAGTTCACTGGGCCGCCGTGTCGTGTACTCCTCCGTCGTAAGAGTGGAGCGCTCGCTTTCATAAATGTTCTAGTCCCTTTAGCCGACATGTGGGACATCAAGCAACCGGATCCACGTGCCATGCCGAGATAATAGTGCAGAGCGGCAGGGGTGAAGCACCCCAGTCATGGCGCCGGCATAGTAATGAGCAATGAGACGTCAAATCACAAAGCTGCACCTTTCCCGCAGTTAAGTTGGAGGGACGAAGTAATGCTAAAAAAGAAGTTGGAGAGATGAAGCAACCATCATTTCACTCATTGCTGAATCCGCTTCTCCCTCATCTTCTTCAAGTTAACCACGTGTTGCTTCTGCCGTTGTTCTGCCTCATGTGGGATGCGGATCGGCTTGGTAAAGCACTGACACGTGGGACCGCATGTTAGCAAACCGCCATGCCAACGTCCTCTAAAAATAAGAAACATCCCCCGCCTTCCGCGCGGCAAAATCACCTCCTTTTTACTAATCTTGATACTATAATGTTTTAGATCAATATAATCGAGATCTGTATAGATAGCACACAGGAGCAAAACCAAGTGGTACGGTTAAGGGCATCTACAATGTGTAGCCAAATGTGAAAATAGCTTTTGGCATCGATGGGAACCATTATGGACGGTGCTGCCAAAGCCAAAAAGATGGAACTGAAGCTCCCTAATTGATTGATTGAAGGAATAGAAAAATGCAACCTCTCTCCTCTTTCTCTCGTGCTTGGACGCATGTACAATATAGAGCACGGAGTCTACTCCCTTGTCCCTTCTATCACAAATCACAAAACAGTGAGGCGTCAAATCACAAAGCACGGACGAAGCAACCATCATTTCACTCTTCGCTGACTCCGCTTCTCCATCGTATTCTTCGAGAAACCACCTTACCGTACTAAGCTGGACGGACGACGCTATTGTGTAGTACTAGTACATTTATGCGTCCTTTGGTTCAACGGACTTCCTGGATGCAAAGAAGGCGGTTGTCTCAGCTTGTAGGCAGCACTTGCGAATGACTTACCATGGTCTCCCTCAATGGTGTTCTCCGTCGAACGCACTTCGCCAAACAACAACGTTCGAGATATCGTCGACGTCGCCGCAATGGGGAAGGAAGTCAAATAGTTACTACCTCCATTTTTTTGTACACAAGGCCAGTATCAAAATTACAATTTGCAGAAGGCCACTAACACTAATCGAGGCAAAATTGATGGGGTTTGCCTTGTACTAGCAACCAAGGACATTAACATACCCTTGCATGCATGCGGAAGTGAGAAGGTTGGTTTGCATGGCCCTGCATTAACCAAGCGATGAGGAGTGAGATGGTTAACTCTTTGGGTGTTGGAGAAAAAATACGCATTAATTGACACATCAAAGGAGGATTTGTATCAATCAATCCCGCGAAGGAAAACCCGCCTTTCTTTTTTAACACAAGTAGTACGTACGTACTTGTATCCTGTTTGGGTCTAGGCCTTGCATTGCCATACTTCGCCACACATTTTTGCCAAGCTTTCCTAAAGTTTCAAAATGAAAAGGAGGTACACTTGCGCACGGCCGTCGCGGTCGCACTGCACACTACTAGGGAAAAGCCTAACAGTAGTGCGGGTCTAAGGGTTATCAGCAGCGCGGGGGACTGCGCTACTGATACGGCGCTACAACTAACGCTTAGCAGTAACGTGGTTTGACACGCGCTACTGCTATACCTACTTAGCAGTAGCGCTTTCCAAACCAGCACTGCTGCTAAGTGCTTTAGCTGTAGCGTTTTCCTGTCCGGCGCTAAAGAGCGCTACTACTATATTTTCTCCTATCTTTTTTTGCTGCGTATTTGCGATGTTTTTGTACAGGTTTTATACAGTATTCTAATCATATCATAAACATGCAATATGCTCATCATACCAAACACATAATAGTCTCATCATATCATCCAACACAAATCATGTCGTCACATCATAATCACGATATTGCTATACAAGTTACATGACATGTCTCAGCATACATAATGAAGTACTTCTTGAGGCGTCGGTTTGTATCCCTCTCTCGCACTAGCGTGAACCTAAACTAACTACTGGCTGTCGCTCGAAAACCGGTACACCTGGGCTTGACACTTCGGCCATTCGCCATATACTCCTGGCGTAGCACTTCTTCGCCATCGATGATCTATCCGCCTGCATCGTCACATGAGTCGATGATATGCAACATATATAGTTGAGCAACAAAAAGAGATAGACTTGGCAAAAATAGAAGCAACATATCATAAGCATAAATAACAAAGTTCATCGTACCCAAAATGCCCTAACTAGAGTGATCTTCACTAGTTGAGGAAGACGGTTTAATTACATCACAAATAAAGTTTCGTCATGCATAACTCAAAGTTTCGTCATAGAGAAAGTATGGACTAAACGGACACATTGTCATATATCGTCGATCACTCCAACATGTCGTGCCATCCATCCAAGTCAGGGAGATAGTCCCCGAGCGCAGTGAAAGGCTTCAGGTCGAGACGCTGAGCCGATACGTGTGTTCGAACCTCTTCCCGCGACATTTGCCCTTCTTTGTAGAACATCCCTATTTTTCGTGACCTCCTTCATGATGATTTGGGCAAGTTCACGCTGGATGTGATAGAACTCAGCTCGAAGTCGATGATCCAGGATATCTCCTAGGTTCTTTGCCCATTGCAAAATATGGGCATCACCAGATCTAGGTGACATGCGAAGGTTATGCTGATCCCGTCTGTACTCCAGCATGTGGTGGAGGACATAGAATCCATCACTAAGAGTACCACTCGGTTGCTGGATGCAGCAGAAGTCGGGCTTATGGCCGAAGGCTGGCGCGCGGTTCTTTGTCTTCCTGGTCTTGATCTCTCCACCCTGTATGCCGTAGGTAAAGATAGCATTGTCGAGAACAGACTTGATGTGGGTGTAATCCTTTTTCGTCATGTTCTTCGATGAGTCCAAGTAAAGAGTGTGGGAGAATCGGGGGTAAGGGATGATGAGGACGGCGCGCCCGTCGTTGCACAAAATAAGTACACCTCAAATTAGCCTCCACGCGTGCAAATGAATGATTGAAATCGAAGGAAAGATATCTGGGGATGACTTACATGGGATCATAAGGTACGAGAATCGTCTCCTTGTCCTTATTGGCGACCATGAAATCTGCGATGTAGTTACTCGCGTATTCACGGTGCTTTGGGCAGACTGCCAAGAAGCCCTCGTGCATGAAGTACGGGTCGGCGACACAAATATAAGGTATCTGCTCAATCCTGATGATGTGGTTCATGTGCAAGGCAAAAAGGCGGACAAACGTAAAATCCAGCTTTTTCAAGTGAAACATGTCGAAGATGTAATCGAATCGAAGGAAGAACTTTTCCGCGGGGAATGTGTCGACGTACAACCTTTTTTGTGGCACGTTAACCACGTAGAGCGGGTATCCTGGATTTTTCGAGGCGATCAGGCTTTTCTCTCTCCGCAGCACATCGTCATGAAGTCTCCTTAGATCGCCATATATGGCCTCTACCGCTGCCTTAGGTAGGATAGGATCACCGAGGATATGACATTTTGCCGCACCGGGGATAGGTATATGGTCTTGAACCTGAGGCTGCTGAGGCGGCTGGATCATAGAAGCAGCTTTGTTGCCTTTCCTCGGTCTCTTCCTATGCTTCTTCGCTACTAGAAGTGAGCCTATAATACGTTCATCCTCCGGCAATTCAGGCACCAACTCATCACGCTCAAACCTTGAGTACTCATTCTACTGAGCCACCAATCCTTTGTCGTCAGAGGCGCCAGTATTGAGATATTGTAGAGGGTCATTATCATCCTCGTCGACGGCATCATGCATTGCTTCTTCGACGACGGCGACGTCATCAGCCACTAATGGAGCCTCTTCCTAACCCGGCACGACAGGCGACGCTAATTGGGTAGGTGGGGTGTTGGTGTTCATACCTTGCTGAGGCTGCTTGGTCGTGGGTGTGCTCCCGGCCACCTCTAGATGAAGCAGACTCTTCGGCCACAACAGGACCCAATGCTTGCAATCGCCAAGCCGCCGCGGGGTCTTGTCGTCATCTCCCCCTAGTGCTACCGGAGGAGCCAAATTCTCGTGGCCCGGTTCGACACTGGCCACGGAAACCTTGAAGACGTCAGGGGGGATCAGCCGGCTGTGGAAAAACTGCTCCTTCGGCTTCATTATCGTTGCCTTCCCCATGTCCACCTTCTGGCCGTAGATGGTGTACAGTATGGTGCATGGGGTTACGTCGGCCTGCAAAGACATGCCTGTGACATGAGACATCCGAAAGGCAATGGAAACGGGAGATTATACATATATTGAAGAGGGCCGGAGTGACAGGTACCGTGAGGGCGTCGAGCTCAGCCAAAGACGAAGCACCGCTGAGCATGTCCGAGACGGAGAACGGGCTGCTAAGAGCAGGTGTGGGAGCCGGTGCAGGAGCAGGTGCGGGAGCCGGTGCAGCAGCAGGTGCGGGAGCAGGTGCTGGTGCAACGCTAGTCGAGCTGCTCCCTAAGAAGTTGGAAAGGGGAAACTCCGCTGCATCCTTATTTGGATTTTGCTTGGTCCAACTAACGGTAGCAGGAACCAAGACACTATACGAAGCTGCAATCTCCTCTTTTGCGGTAGCTACCGCTGCTTTGACTGTTTCAGCTGATTTCTTATCAGCCGCAATCGCAACCTTCTTGTCGATGTTTTCTTCATTTAACCTTCGTCTTTCCTTTCTCTCCTCCATGGTCTCACGGTAGTACTTCTTCCACGTGGCGCCGTCTCCGAAGCCGTGCACGCGTCCATACGACGGTCGAGTGTCCACCAGGAATCCTTTCAATATGTTCAAGGCCCGGTTGAATGGGCTGTGATAACCCACAAGTATAGGGGATCGCAACAGTTTTCCAGGGTAGAATATTCAACCCAAATTTATTGATTCGACACAAGGGGAGCCAAAGAATATTCTCAAGTATTAGCAGTTGAGTTGTCAATTCAACCACACCTGGATAACTTAATATCTGCAGCAAAGTATTTAGTAGCAAAGTAGTATGGAAGTAACGGTAAAAGTGGCTAAAGTAACAGTAGCAGCTTTGTAGCAATTGTAACAGTGGCAATGGAAAAGTAACTAAGCAAAGATCAATATATGAAAAGCTCGTAGGCATTGGATCGGTGATGGATAATTATGTCGGATGCGGTTCATCATGTAACAGTTATAACATAGGGTGACACGGAACTAGCTCCAATTCATCAATGTAATGTAGGCATGTATTCCGAATATAGTCATACGTGCTTATGGAAAAGAACTTGCATGACATCTTTTGTCCTACCCTCCCGTGGCAATGGGGTCCTATTGGAAACTAAGGGATATTAAGGCCTCCTTTTAATAGAGTACCGGACCAAAGCATTAACACATAGTGAATACATGAACTCCTCAAACTACGGTCATCACCAGGAGTGGTCCCGATTATTGTCACTTCGGGGTTGCCGGATCATAACACATAGTAGGTGACTATTGACTTGCAAGATAGGATGAAGAACTCACATATATTCATGAAAACATAATAGGTTCAGATCTGAAATCATGGCACTCGGGCCCTAGTGACAAGCATTAAGCATAGCAAAGTCATAGCAACATCAATCTCAGAACATAATGGATACTAGGGATCAAACCCTAACAAAACTAACTCGATTACATGGTAAATCTCATCCAACCCATCACCGTCCAGCAAGCCTATGATGGAATTACTCACGCACGACGGTGAGCATCATGAAATTGGTGATGGAGGATGGTTGATGATCACGACGGCGATGGATTCCCCTCTCCGGAGCCCCGAACGGACTCCAGATCAGCCCTCCCAAGAGAGTTTAGGGCTTGGTGGCGTCTTCGTACCATAAAACGTGATGAATCCTTCTCTCTGATTTTTTTCTCACCGAATGTGAATATATGGAGTTGGAGTTGAGGTCGGTGGAGCACCATGGGGCCCACGAGGCAGGGGGCGCGCCCAGGGGGGCAAGCGCGCCTCCCACCCTCATGGATAGGGTGTGGGCCCCCTGGTCTTGATTTTTTCGCCAGTATTTTTTATAAATTCCAAAAATATTCTCCGTGAAGTTTTAGGTCACTCCGAGAACTTTTGTTTCTGCACAAAAATAACACCATGGCAATTCTACTGAAAACAGCGTCAGTCCGGGTTAGTTCCATTCAAATCATGCAAGTTAGAGTCCAAAACAAGGGAAAGTGTTTGGAAAAGTAGATACGACGGAGACGTATCAACTCCCCCAAGCTTAAACCTTTGCTTGTCCTCAAGCAATTTAGTTGATAAACTAAAAGTGATAAAGAAAAACTTTTACAAACTCTGTTTGCTCTTGTTGTTGTAAATATGTAAAGCCAGCATTCAAGTTTTCAGCAAAGATTATGACTAACCATGTTCACAATAACACTTAGGTCTGATGTTTACTCATATCAATGGCATAATCAACTAGCGAGCAATAATAATAAATCTCGGATGACAACACTTTCTCAAAACAATCACAATATGATATAACAAGATGGTATCTCGCTAGCCCTTTCTGAGATCGCAAAACATAAATGCAAAGCACCTTTAAAGATCAAGGACTGACTAGACATTGTAATTCATGGTAAAAGAGATCCAGTCATAGTCATACCCAATATAAATTAATAGTAATGGATGCAAATGACAGCAGTGCTCTCTAACTGGTGCTTTTTAATAAGAGGGTGATGACTCAACATAAAAGTAAATAGGTAGGCCCTTCGCAGAGGAAAGCAGGGATTTGTAGAGGTGCCAGAGCTTGAGTTTTGAAATAGAGATAAATAATATTTTGAGCGGTATACTTTCATTGTCAACATAACAACCGAGAGTTCTCGATATCTTCCATGCTACACACATTATAGGCGGTTCCCAAACAGAATGGTAAAGTTTATACTCCCCCACCACCAACAAGCATCAATCCATGGCTTGCTCGAAACAACGAGTGCCTCCAACTAGCAACAGCCCTGGGGGAGTTTTTTTTTGCAATTATTTTGATTTGATTTGCTTAGAGCATGGGACTGGGCATCCCGGTTACCAGCCATGTTCTCATGAATGATGAGCGGAGTCCACTCATCTTGAGAATAACCCACCTAGCATGGAAGATATAGACAGCCCTAGTTGATACATGAGCTATTCGAGCATACAAAACAGAATTTCATTTGAAGGTTTAGAGTTTGGCACATACAAATTTACTTGGAATGGCAGGTAAATACCGCAAATAGGAAGGTATGGTGGACTCATATGGAATAACTTTGGGGTTTATGGAAGTGGATGCACAAGCAGTATTCCCGCTTAGTACAAGTGAAGGCTAGCAAAAGACTAGGAAGCGACCAGCTAGAGAGCGACAACAGTCATGAACATGCATTAAAATTAATTTACACCAAATGCAAGCATGAGTAGGATATAATCCACCATGAACTTAAATATCGTGGAGGCTATGTTGATTTTGTTTCAACTACATGCGTGAACATGTGCCAAGTCAAGCCACTCGAATCGTTCAAAGGAGGATACCACCCTGCTATACCACATCACAACCATTTTAATAGCATGTTGGCACGCAAGGTAAACCATTATAAACTACTAGCTAATTAAGCATGGCATAAGCAACTATAATCTCTAATTGTAATTGCAAACATGTTTATTCATAATAGGCTGAATCAGGAATGATGAACTAATCATATTTACAAAAACAAGAGAGGTCGAGTTCATACTAGCTTCTCTCATCTCAATCAGTCCATCATATATCGTCATTATTGCCTTCCACTTGCACGACCGAATGGTGAGTATAATAATAATAGTGCACGTGCATTGGAATAAGCTGGAATCTGCAAGCATTTAATACAAGGGAGAAGACAAGGTAATATGGGCTCTTAGTTAAATCAACAATAATGCATATAAGAACCACTTCAACATTTTCATCATGGTCTTCTCCTCTCGACCCCCAAAGAAAAGAAAAGAAATAAAACTATTTACACGGGAAAGCTCCCAACAAGCAAAAAGAACGAGAAACCTTTTTGGGTTTTCTTTTAATTACTACTACAAGCATGGAAAGTAAACTAGCTAAATGCTATAACTAAATTTTTTGGTTTTTCTTAAGGTTTTTCAAACACACAAGAAGAAAACGAGGAAAAGATAAATAAACTTGCATGGATAGTACAATGAAAAAGTATCAGCACCGACAACTAGAATGAGTGTGTGAACATGAATGTAATGTCCGTGAGGAATACGTACTCCCCCAAGCTTAGGCTTTTGGCCTAAGTTGGTCTAGTCCCATGACTGGCCTGGCGGATATCCAAAGTTGTAGTTGGGGTCGTACTGAGGTGCATCCTCAGAGTGCCACTGGTTGGCAATTTCCTCCGGATCCCACTGATAAACAGACTGATGGTGTGGGTCAAGTGATGGCTCCGGTTCAGGTTCTGGAGCTGGTATCTGGTTCCGGTTGGCATGAATGGCCTCCGGCGGAACAAGGTACTTGCCTGCAGATAAGTCAAACAAGGAAGGAGCAGGCAAAGTAATAGTCTCAAAATAATTCTTATCAAATATCAGTCCATAGTTAAGCTCCTTTTTCTTGTTCTTAACAATAAAGTCATGTGCTACCATACTCTTATAGTCTAGAAAAATAGTAGGCAACAACTTTTCTTCTTTCTCATAATGCCTAATAGGTATGTTAAAATGTGCAGCGAGGCGCGAGGCGAAGATACCTCCCAAGATGGGGCCCTTCGTACGGTTAAGATTTAACCGCTTTGCAACAATAGCGCCCATACTAATTGTGTCATCACGGAACAAGGCATGGCACAAAATAACAATATCAGGGGCACTAAGGTTGCCACAGTTTCCGCAGCCAATTAAGCATCTACTAGCAAATATTGCAAAGTAACGTAGAACAGGAAAGTGTATGCTAGTAATTATTGCATTGGAAACCTTCCTCGTTTCCCCTACAGCAATTGTATCAATAAACCCCTCCACATCGTTAAGATGTGGTTCCTCTACGCTTCCCGTAAAGGGCAACTTGCAAACCTCACAAAATTCATAAAGGGACATCTTCTTATACTCATCATATGAATAAAAATCCACCGAAGGTGGTGACCTCCTAGAATGGAAACGAAAATTTTGCACAAAGATATTAGTGAGTAGGAGATACTATTCGCGTTGGTCGTGGAGGAAGTCAGTGAGGCCTGCATTCTCAGCCAACTCATAAAAATCATCATAAATCCTGGCTACTCTCAAGAAATCATCACAAGGCCATTCACACGGCCGAACCTCCGTGGTGCGAGGGAGATTATATTTGGGCCTCTTGTCTTCTTCACTTTGCTTATCCTTCGAGCTTCGGCTCGAAGAGCCCCTCAAAAATCTCTTCATCATTTTCTGAAAATTTCTGAAATTTTTAGTAACTTGAAATAAAAGTGAACCAAACTCAACAAGATTGATAGCAACTACTCCCATAAGTGCCCAGAGACTATATCATGCATTAGAACTACTTGGGACCAAATAAATTTGACATGCAAGCTCAAGAACAGGGTCACCTTAGCAGCAAAAATTTGCAATGAATAAAGTACTAGAACAAAAACTAATTGGACCATTGGAGGAGTCACATACCGAAGAACAATCCCCCAAAGCAGTTTTGTGAATGGAGCTTTGAGCAAGGAGATCGAAAATCGCAGCAAAATGAGCTAGAACTCGTGCTTGAGCTGGTTGGTGATTTTTTGGGAGGAAGACGGAGTGTGTGGGTGCAGGAATAAGTGGAGGGGAGCCACCAGGGGCCCACGAGGCAGGGGGCGCGCCCAGGGGGTGGGAGCGCCGTGGACCCTCGTGGCCAGGTGCTGGCTCCCCCCGATGTGTTCTCAGTGCCAGATATTCTCAAATATTCTAGAAAAAATCATATTTCGTTTTTGGGGCATTTAGAGAACTTTTATTTTCGGGGTATTTTTTATTGCACGTATAAATCAGAAAACAGATAGAAAATACTATTTTTGCTTTATTTATTCTAAATAACAGAAAGTAAAAGGAGGGTATAGAAAGTTGTGCTTTCTATCTTCATCCATCTCATGCTCGTCAGAAGGAATCCACTAACAAGGTTGATCAAGTCTTGTTAACAAACTCATTCCGGATCGCATGAAACCGGAGAATTTTCGAATAGCACTAGGTTACCTCAACAGGGATATGAACGTCCCCAACAATAAGAATATCACATTTCTTCTTGACAGTAGGAAGAGGAAATTCAAAACCTCCAATAGTAATGGTTGGAATTTTTCCAATAGAATTGATACTGTGGACTTGAGGTTGTTTCCTCGGAAAGTGTACCGTATGCTCATTACCATTAACATGGGAAGTGACATTGCCTTTGTTGCAATCAATAACAGCCCCTGCTGTATTTCAAAAGGGTCTACCAATGATAATCGACATACTATCGTCCTCGGGAATATCAAGAATAACAAAGTCCGTTAAGATAGTAACGTTCGCAACCACAACAGGCACATCCTCACAAATACCGACAGGTATAGCAGTTGATTTATCGGCCATTTGCAAAGATATTTCAGTAGGTGTCAACTTATTCAATTCAAGTCTATGATATAAAGAGAGAGGCATAACACTAACACCGGCTCCAAGATCACCTAAAGCAGTTTTAACATAGTTTATTTTAATGGAGCATGGTATAGTTGGTACTCCTGGATCTCCTAGTTTCTTAGGTATTCCACCTTTAAAAGTATAATAAGCAAGCATGGTGGAAATTTCAGCTTCCGGTATCTTTCTTTTATTTGTAACAATATCTTTCAAATACTTAGCATAAGGATTCATTTTAAGCATATTAGTCAAACGCATACGCAAGAAGATAGGTCTAATCATTTCAGCAAAGCGCTCAGAATCCTCATCATCCTTTTTCTTGGATGGTTTAGGAGGAAAAGGCATGGGTTTCTGAACCCATGGTTCTCTTTCTTTACCGTGTTTCCTAGCAACAAAGTCTTTCTTATCATAACGTTGATTCTTTGATTGTGGGTTATCAAGATCAACATCAGGTTCAATCTCTACATCATTGTCATTGCTAGGTTGAGCATCAACATGAACATCATCATTAACGTTATGACTAGGTTCATGTTCATTACCAGATTGTGTTTCAGCATCAAAAATAGAAATATCATTGGGATTCTCAGGTGTGTCTATAACAGGTTCACTAGAATCAAGCAAAGTCCTATCATTTTTCTTTTTCTTCTTTTTAGAAGGACTAGGTGCATCAACATTAGTTGTCTGAGAATCTTGCTCAATTCTCTTAGGGTGGCCCTCAGGATACGAAGGTTCCTGAGTCCTTTTACCCATTCTAGTCGCAACTCTAACAGCATTATCGTTTCCCTTATTATTTAGTTCATTGAGCAAATCATTTTGATCTTTAAGCACTTGTTCTACTTGAGTGGTGACCATGGAAGCATGTTTACTAATGAGTTTAAGTTCACCTTTAACTCTAGACATATAATCACTCAAGTGTTCAATCATATAAGCATTGCGTTGCAATTGTCTACCAACATAAGCATTGAAGTTTTCTTGTTTGGCAATAAAATTTTCAAACTCATCTAAGCATTGGCTAGCAGACTTATAACAAGGAATATCACCTTCATCAAATCTATAGAGAGAATTTACCTTTACTACCTATGTCGGGTTATCAAGACCATGTATTTCTTCAACAGGTGGTAAATTAAGACCATGTATTTCTTCAATAGGAGGTAAATTCTTAACATCATCAGCTTTAATACCCTTTTCTTTCATAGATTTCTTTGCCTCTTGCATATCTTCGGGACTGAGAAATAGAATACCCCTTTTCTTCGGAGTTGGCTTAGGAGTTGGTTCAGGAAGTGTCCAATTATTTTCATTAGTCAACATATTATTCAATAGCAATTCAGCTCGATCAACTGTTCTTTCCCTGAAAACACAACCAGCACAACTATGCAGGTGGTCTCTAGAAGCATCGGTTAGTCCATTATAAAAGATATCAAGTATTTCATTTTTCTTGAGAGGATGATCAGGCAAAGCATTAAGTAATTGGAGAAGCCTCCCCCAAGCTTGTGGGAGACTCTCTTCTTCAATTTGCACAAAATTATATATTTCCCTTAAGGCAGCTTGTTTCTTATGAGCGGGGAAATATTTAGCAGAGAAGTAATAAATCATATCCTGTGGACTACGCACACAACCAGGATCAAGAGAATTAAACCATGTCTTAGCATCACCCTTTAATGAGAACGGAAATAATTTGAGGATATAGTAGTAGCGAGTTTTCTCATCATTAGTGAATAGGGTGGCTATATCATTCAATTTAGTGAGATGTGCCACAACAGTTTCAGATTCATAGCCATAAAAAGGATCAGATTCAACCAAAGTAATTATCTTAGGATCGACAGAGAAATCATAATCCTTATCAGTAACACAAATAGGTGAAGTAGCAAAAGAAGGGTCATACTTCATTCTAGCATTTAGAGATTTTTCTTTCAGCTTAGCTAATAGTTTCTTAAGATCAGATCTATCATTGCAAGCAAGAAAATCTCTAGCGGTTTCTTCATCCATAACATAACCCTCAGGCACAACAGGAAACTCATATTTAGGGGGAGAATCTTCATCATCACTTTCATCAATATTATCAGTTTCAATAATTTCATTCTCTCTAGCCCTAGCAAGTTGTTCATCAATAAATTCACCTAATGGCACAGTATTATCAAGCATAGAAGTAGTTTCATCATAAGCATCATGCATAGCAGAAGTGGCATCATCAATTACATGCAACATATCAGAATTAATAGCAGAAGTAGGTTTAGGTGTCGCAAGTTTACTCAAAACAGAAGGTGAATCAAGTGCAGAGCTAGATGGCAGTTCCTTACCTCCCCTCATAGTTGAGGTATAAATTTTAGTTTTCTCGTCTTTCAAGTTCCTCATAGTGAACAGCAGATATAAATCCCAAGTGACTCAAAGAATAGAGCTATGCTCCCCAGCAACGGCGCCAGAAAATAGTCTTGATAACCCACAAGTATAGGGGATCGCAACAATTTTCGAGGGTAGAGTATTCAACCCAAATTTATTGATTCGACATAAGGGGAGCCAAAGAATATTCTCAAGTATTGGCAGTTGAGTTGTCAATTCAACCACACCTGGATAACTTAATATCTGCAGCAAATAAATATGGAAGTAACGGTAACGGTGGCAAAAGTAACAGTAGCAGTTTTATAGTAATTGTAACAGTGGCAACGGAAAAGTAACTAAGCCAAGATCAATATGTGAAAAGCTCGTAGGCATTGGATCGGTGATGGATAATTATGTCGGATGAGGTTCATCATGTAACAATTATAATATAGGGTGACACAGAACTAGCTCCAATTCATCAATGTAATGTAGGCATGTATTCCGAATATAGTCATACGTGCTTATGGAAAAGAACTTGCATGGCATCTTTTGTCCTACCCTCCCGTGGCAACGGGGTCCTATTGGAAACTAAGGGATATTAAGGCCTCCTTTTAATAGAGTACCGGACCAAAGCATTAACACATAGTGAATAAATGAACTCCTCAAACTACGGTCATCACCGGGAGTGGTCCCGATTATTGTCACTTTGGGGTTGCCGGATCATAACACATAGTAGGTGACTATTGACTTGCAAGATAGGATCAAGAACTCACATATATTCATGAAAACATAATAGGTTCAGATCTAAAATCATGGCACTCGGGCCCTAGTGACAAGCATTAAGCATAGCAAAGTCATAGCAACATCAATCTCAGAACATAATGGATACTAGGGATCAAACCCTAACAAAACTAACTCGATTACATGGTAAACCTCATCCAACCCATCACCGTCCAGCAAGCCTACGATGGAATTACTCATGCACGGCGGTGATCATCATGAAATTGGTGATGGAGGATGGTTGATGACGACGACGGCGACGGGTTCCCCTCTCCGGAGCCCCGAACGGACTCCAGATTAGCCCTCCCGAGAGAGTTTAGGGCTTGGCGGCGACTCCGTATCGTAAAACGCGATGAATACTTCTCTAATTTTTTTCTCCCCGAACATGAATATATGGAGTTGGAGTTGAGGTCGGTGGAGCACCAGGGGGCCCACGAGGCAGGGGGCACGCCCAGGGGGCAGGCGCGCCTCCCACCCTCGTGGATAGGGTGTGGGCCCCCTGGTCTTGATTCTTTCGCCAATATTTTTTATAAATTCCAAAAATATTCTCCGTGAAGTTTCAGGTCATTCCGAGAACTTTTGTTTCTGCACAAAAATAACACCATGGCAATTTTGTTGAAAACAGTGTCAGTCCGGGTTAGTTCCATTCAAATCATGCAAGTTAGAGTCCAAAACAAGGGCAAAAGTGTTTGGAAAAGTAGATACGACGGAGACGTATCAGGGTGTCCCACTTGGGCCTCGCCAACGCCTTAGACGACGAGTCGCTTTCGGCCTCAATCCTATGCCGCTCTTTCTGCAAAAGGAACAAGGATCGTTTAGAAATATGACTAAACATGTCATCGAATTGATCAGAAGCTAAAATTAGGGGGTAAATTAAAAATTACCAGCAGTCTCATGAACTCTGTCGTGACCGCGTCCATCTCGAAAACCTTCTTGATTGGGTCCCAACGGTACCGGGCCCTGATGACGTCACGCTCCTGTGGGACGGTGAACTCCGCCAAGGGGTCTGGGATGCCTAGACTTTAGCGTTCCACGTCCTCCTTGGCCCATATGGACCTCTTCCCCGCGTAACCACAGCTTCTGAGGTGGTGGCACCCCATCTTCCTCTCTTGGAGCCCCTTCATGTACTCTTACTTTTCTTTGGCAGCTTCGGCGACGCAAGCCGCCTTGAGTATTTCAAACTGCTCTTCCATAATTGTCAGATTATCCTTTACAATCTCGGAGTAGGGTTCCTTTTTGTCGATGATCTTATGTTTCACCGTTACTTTCCAGGCGGACAACGCGCTGCTAAACTCGCTCATGGCGCGTTTGTTTATCTTCTTCATAGCCGGGTCTTTATCTGGATCAGTATATTTGATTTCATCCCCGCCCGGGAACAAGAATACCGGGTGCAGCTTAGTTAGGAGGGACTGCTTCATATCTGGTATCTTCTTTAGTTTCTCATCGTTGATGGTGGCGGTTTCCCGTAGGATGCAGCCTATTTGATATCTGCATGCTCTTTTGGCTCAAAATTGCCGTCGTCCACCTCCGTGACCACAAGTCTATTAGTGATGAGCTGGTTTGGGTGTCGTTGCCTCTTTGGTTTCGATTCTATACTGGCTTTGTCAGTCTCGGTGCCGGTCTAGGCGCCGGGGTCAGTCTCAGTGCCAGTCTCGATGTCGGTCCCAGTCTCGGATGTGATAGGTGGGCCCTGCAACAACCGTTGCTCATCGAGAAGGTTCAAATAGGCGTCTGCCGCCGCGTAGACGTTGCAATCACCAGAACCCTGTCCTTCATTGTTGCTAGCCTTTCCTACGATTAAATCTAGTCAATTAATTCTAGGCGTAATAAAATGAATAATGACATAAAAAGGGCCAATGTTTTGCAGGAATGTTGATTCATTCCCATTGCGGCAAATCCCGGGCACTCGATATGTCCTAGTTTGTAGCACAAGTCATGCCGAAATTCACGGAAAATTTCGGCATGACCTTTGCTACAAACTGGACAAATAGAGCGCCTGAAATTTGCCGAAACGGAAATGAATCAACATTCCGGCAAAACATAGGCCACTCGGAATCATTCCCTGCAAACAACAAAAGGCCACTTGGGCACAATCGAACCACTTCAATGTTGCATATAACAAGACCACATAAGAACATGTACATGAGCAACTACAACAGTAGATATACATGTGCAAACACTATTGAGGAATTTGCATATAACTTGACCACTTCAAATTTGCATCTCCTAGTGTTTGACACTTCAAGAAAATCTGCACAAATATCATGCTCTCTAAAACTCAATTCCAAAGCCAAATATAGATGGATGAACCCTAGAAACCTAGAACCTTTAAATATTTCTGTCCTAAATTGTTGTCCTAATAAAAATTATGTCCTAATATAAATTATGAACCCTAGAACTCAATTTATGTCCTAAATTTCATATTATGAACCCTAGAACTCAATTCAAATTATGTCCTAAATTTCCGTCATAATAAAAAATCAGTACAAATTAAGAACCTAGTGGACTTGCAGCACTAATATAAATTTATATTTTATATTGATTTTTTCTCTAATTAACATCTAATTAAACCCTACTGCCCTAGTACTTAAGCATCTACAAGTACTAACTAATTAGATGAAGCCTAGCTAGGTACTTAAGCATCTACAACTACTTAAGCACCCATTGATGAACCCTAGGAATTTCTCCTAAAAACTACTTAAGCATCTACAACTACTGCCCTAATTAACATCTAGTTTACAGTTATATTTACTTAACTACGTTGGGTGCACAACAACTATATAGCTACTTAAGAATCTACAAGTACTAGCTAATTTGATGAACCGTAACTAATTAGATGAACCCTAACTAATTTGATGAACCCTAAAATTTGATGAACCCTAGGAACCCTAGCAAGGCAGAGGTAGGGGAGGCGGAGGAGGTGTAGGCGTGCTCACCTTGAGCGCCGACGGGGTTAGGGAGCAGGAGGAGGCAGAGCGGCTGAGGGAGGGGCATGTAGCGTCGTGGTCAGGGTCGGGGCTCGGGCGCGCGGCAGAGGGCGGGCACCAGACGGCCACCGAGGGCGTGCGGAGGGCAACGAGAGAGCGCGCGGCGGCCGATGGCGATGTAGGACGACGGCGGCGGCGACAGCAGATCGAGGGGGGATTTGGGGGAAGTGGCCGGGGGGAAGAAAAACCGCGCGGGGGGTTAAGTCAAAAATAGCGGTAGCGCTGGCCTAGAAAAGCGCTATAGCTAACTTAGCTATAGCGCTGGCTTCCAAAACACGCTATTGCTATAGGCAATACCTATTTATTTTCCTTTTTCTTTTCCTTTTCCTTTTCCTTTTCTTATTTACTTTTATTTTTTCCTTTCTCATTTATTTAAGGAAATTATCTATAGCGGGGGTACAAGGAACGCGCTACTGCTACATTAGCTATAGAGCTTGTTCTAAAAGCACGCTACTGCTATGCATTTCTCCTTTATTTTTCTTTTTCTTTTATTTTCCTTCACATTTTCTTTTTTTTCCTTTCCCCTTTTTCTATTTCTTTCATTTTCATTTACTTTTCTATATGTTTCTCATTTTATTTTATTTTCATTAGCAGTAGCGCTTTTTCCAGAAAACACGATGGTACAACCAACTTAGCAGCAGCGTGTTTTACATAAGCTCGCTACTACTATTCCTAGCCTGCCCAGAACAGTGTGGGAATTGTAGTAGCGCTTCTTCCTGCAGACGCGCTACTGCTATAACCTTAGCTGTAGCGCGTGGTAAACTTCTGTGTATAAGGTTTTCCCTAGTAGTGGCAGCCTCACATAGTCGCTCCTGCACGCTGCAAACCCAACCAAGGGAACGCACCCTCACTGACACGTGCTACCGCATGTGATCAAACCTAACTCAGCCATCCTACTGCTGACACATAATTTTCGTTCATACAGTATGTTTATCCAACCACTTGTTGGGGAAGATCCGTACGGCCCATGCGGTGGTCTGTTGGGGAAGAAAAAGAGGTGAGGAAGAAGAAGGGTTAGGAGACGTAGATATTCATCCAACCGCCTAAAATGGTCGACAGACCCAAATGATGAAAGTCAGGGACTTGCATAAATATATGTTTTTACACAGCAAAAGATCCCTAAAAACAACAACATAAAGAAAAACTAGCATTGCTCGCGGAACGAGACGGCCTCATCGTCTTTGGCTGCCGACGCGAACCAGCCGTAGCTGCCGACGTGTGTCTCCGTACCGTGGTTGTCCTCGGCCTCCAGCTACTCCTTCGTGCGGAGTGTGCGGGCGCTCTGCACGGACGCGAGCACCGCCCGGTTCATGTCCAGGACATCTGGTTCCGCCTACAGGAGGGCCTCGATGGCAGCGGCATCCCCGCGCTCCGCGTCGACTTGATCCTCCGCCGCCCGGTTCAAGTCCAGGACGTCCGGTTCCGCCTGCAGGAGGGCCTCGATGGCAGCGGCATCCGCACGCTCTGCGTCAAGTTGAGGCTCCACCACCCGGTTCACATTGACGACATCCGGTTCCGCCTGCAGGAGGGCCTCGATGGCAGCGGCATCCGCGTGCTCCGCGTCGAGTTGAGCCCCCGCCTCCCGGTCCTCCTTTAGGATCGCCAGGTTGAACCGCTGATCTTCCTGCACCATGGGGGACCCGAACGCCGGCACGAAGTCGACGTCCATCGTCTCATACGCATCGGGGGCCTTCTGTGCCGCGAACTCCACCATGAACATTGGGTCGGCTTCCTCCTCCTCGGAGCTTGGCTCCAGAGAACTTGGGGATTGGCCCGCTGCAAAGCGAGCTTGGGAACGGAGGTCTATGGTGCCGACCGCCGCCGCGATTTCTGATCGGCGCTCCGGCGTCATCATCTTGTAGTATGTGATCTTGCGGCACACCATGGCTTTCCAGCGAACTAGGGGATGGTTGATGCGGGCTAGGAGCTCGAAAGGTGGGGGAATGGGCTAGAGAGGAGGTGTGGTTTTGGGGTAGTGGTGACTGGCCGGCAAGTAGCTAGCGTAGGCCGAGCAGTGAAGGTTCTGGTGTGAATAGTCGTTCCGGTGACGACTGGTCAATCGGTTTTGACTGTACATCACTCTTGTCGCATTCGCGTTGCACCCTGGCATGTTGGACCCTCCATGTTGCTCACCGAATGGAACACGCTTCGTCTTGCGTTTTCGCTCGCTTGTGGGACCGCAGTTGAGAGCAAACCGACGTCCCTCCCCCTCCCCCGCCCGCATCATTTATCTCTACTCTTAATCTTAATAAAAACAGAGTTGGTGATGATGGTGTGCCTGCCATCCTGCAATATAGGACGTCCAATTTATATCTGACGGATAGGAAGGAAACTATGGTAATTTTGCAAAAAGATACCCACACCCCTCTCCACATTTGAAAATAAGGCCTTCCCTCGTTCATCCTTTTCTCTCACAAGATAAACTACTCATACAAATGCATCTTGATGTTCCGTGCAACACATAGGCATCTTGCTAGTACTACTAGAAGAGAGAGAGAGGTCAGCCGAGTGTTACTAGTACTCCCTCTGTTTCATGCGGAGTAAATAAAAAAAGGGAGTATACTACTAGTACTATGAGCACTGCATACTCTACTGTAGATGTTGTCAGTACTCCACTAGTATTATTGGACAGGGAGCTTACAAAAGTTACTATTGGACTGGCTATACGTGGCGAAATCCTAGTAGGAAGAGCATGCGCGAGAACAAGCACATTCACGTGTTTAAAAACAAATTGGAAATCATCTATGTTTGAATACAAATCTAGGAGTACGTATGAATCTAACAATATTGATTGGGCATTGTTGAATGTTGATACTTTTTTCTGTAAGTTTGATCAAAGTAGAGATACTTTGACTACACATAAAACTTATATGTAAACTAGAAAGGATCGGAGTTAGTATATTGTACATTCAAAAGCGAAACGAACATTGAATACCCTTTATATATGATTTGCTGATGCTATGATCACCGGTTCAAAATTTTGAATCCACCTTAGGTACCACACATGCATCCACTCATTCTCTCTCAGTTTCATATCGGGGTCCGGAGATCGATTGAAAGAGGACTAGGGCAGGTACAGTATGTTCATTTCACTTTTGAACGTACAATATACTCCCTCCGATCCCCACAGACCCCCCCTCGGGTCATCTTGCACAACACGCACTTGATCTCTCAACATCAATCGATCTTGTCAAGATGTGTCGGGGCATGAACCGAATGGGATGTCAAAACTAAGATGGGAAGTGTCGGGGATATACCCTGCGGTGTAACCCGCCGGATGTATGACCCGGCTGGAGCGTGGCGACTCACTGGCGACCCGCCCGAACCTGGTGGTTTACGGGCAACCCGCCTGAACATTATGACTCGCTGGTGGCCCAACGGGCGGGTCAGACGGACGACAAGGCCCAAGGCCCAGAAGTCCGGCTCATGTTATGATGGGCCGGCTTAAGAGAAAAGGCATGAGGAATATTTCCCTTGCAAGGAGTCAAGACCCGGACTTGTATCCGGTTTGTATTAAGAGATAGACTAGTCCTAATCCTATTGGGACTCCACATGTAACCCGGCCCTCTAACTTATATAAGGAGGGGCAAGGCACCCCAAGAAGGGGGCGGGAGAGATAGTCATGAAGGCTATACATAACTAGAGGAGAGCCGGTTTATGCGGCGACTCCCTGATGAGCATAATGAGACCTAGCCACAAACAGCATGTAGTGTTATTATCGGATGATGTTTCCCGGGGCCCGAAGCTGTCTAAACCCTTGTCTTGTGTGTTAAACCGCCTCCCGTCTCTCGATTCCGACCAACCCCGTTCAGGCTACTACCTAATTGCGTTGGCCTCAAGACAAGTCCTCACACTAGGACATCTGCCGTGACAAATCCACGGCAGTTGGCGCCCACCGTGGGGCCTGCGCATGGTGGTGTTGAGTTCTTGAAGGGATTTCGTCAGGGATCAAGAAGCTCGCAATGTGTTGGATGAGAAAGAGCTGGCGCAGAAAACGTCATCATCTCAAACAGCATGTACAAGATAAAAAAGTTCAAGAGTCATTAGGGTTGCGGTCGATTCCGCCCCCGCTATCTCGCAAGTCGCTGAGGCGGACAATTTTTTGTCATCAACTCTGATCTCTGCTATGGGCGTGTGAGTCAGACAACCGTGTCCAGTTTTGTGGTGTTTTGGTTTTTTGCCAAAATCAATTACGACCCGGCGTGGACCAGCCCAGAAGATTACGACTCGGACGAGGAGTCAGACCGGCCAGGGTTGAACCACCTCACCGAATTCGAGTCGACCCGCCACCACTACAATACGACTCTACAAGCCGCCGCGGCCCCTGCTGAGTCGCCGGGCTGGTCTCCACTCCTTTGCTGCCGTCCCGCACTGAGTTGCCGGACCGGCCCACCGCTCCTCCGCTGTCGTCTCGTGCTGAGTCGCCTGACCGGCCCTCCGTTCCTCTGTTATAGCCGGCCAAGCCGCCTCACTCTTGCGACCTTAAGCTATCCTCTGCTGCAAGACCTTTGTCATGACCCGCTGGGAGCCACTGTTTCAAGCCACCTCACAAGCTCCAGGTGACCCGCCCGCGCCCGAGTACGAGCCGTCGGTGCCCTTCAGCTGCCGTGTCAAGTCGCTTCTTGATGGATACTTGTGGGTTGCGATAGTTTCTAGGCTTCAGTTACTGCAGTTTCGATTCATGGTGTACAAGGCCTGGAGGTTAGTATGCCGATGAAGGGTACGACGAAGGAGATATCCTAGGCAGTGCATGCATACATGATGGTTCAAAGATCAGTCTACCTACAATAATGGAATAGGAGTCCAGCGGGCAAGTACCAAACTAGTAAATTTGCAGCAGATCAAAGTCAAAGTCGGTGGAAGCAATAAGCAATCCGCAATCTGCTAGCAGTTGTTCTTACTCCATTGGTACTCACTATTGCATATGCCTGCTGAACTGCTCGAATCCTTCTACCCCTACGGCTCCTGGACCAACGGATGCGCCATATGCTGCTGTCTCAAAGTGCAGGGACAAACAGCTCCAACGGTGCATGCAGGAATCAGCCAAAGCTAACATGATTAGCCTCGGCCAATGCAATGATATATTGGCGTAAAAAAACTGCTATTTGGGTATGCCCTCCAAAGCTTGATGGATGCACGGGTGGATATGAAGGCCCATTAAACCTGCATGATGAATTTTGCTTCGATCGCTACGATCGACAAAAACCAGGTGTTCTCAACACTGATCTTTTGGGTCTGTACATATTGATTCTTTTGGAAAATATTTTCTTTTTTCTGGCCTATACTGTTTTATACAGGATGATCAGGGATGCACGCCAACGCACCGGAAACATCTGTGTTCGCCCGTGCTGTTGTGCGTGACTGCGTGAGGGACAATCGCGCAGACTGCCGCCTCCACCTTCTATCCCTGTGGCCTCTGAGCTGTTGGGCTTGCCCCGTGCGGAGGCGCGGGCGTGGAAAGGCCAAGGGATACAGGATATTGGAACTATTTTTAATTGATGTGTCGGACAAGCGACTCCGATGATCAGTCTGGTACACTGCAAGAAAACCATTATTCAGAAGCAGTGAAAAAAGAGAAAAGACATAGGAAGACCCACGTGGGTGCTAGTGCTACATTAGACGTGCATCTGTCTGGCTATTTTTGATCTGAGCACGTCCAGGATTATCCACACCAGCATCCGTGATCATCTGACAAAAAACATCAGGTGATATCCGTCCAGTCTGTTTTAAAAGCACATATTGTTTTCGTCAAAGAACAAGTCTATCTTTGCCTTGGTCTGCAATATTGTTTATGCACGACAATTGTTCATTGCAAGAGCGATGGTCGTGTCATGGATGTATAGCTCGCGCCACCATTACCATGCGCTAGCATCTGACCGTGCCATGATGCTCGACGAATATATGTGCAAACCGCCATTTTTACAGCCCAATTTATATCAATATGACATGGTTGATTCGCCCGTCTGCGCGGTTTACCGCGCCTGCGATTGACGCGCCCGTCCGCGCTGGCTTGCAATGCCGCGGCCGGTTCATCTGTCTGCTCCCGCGGCCGACTCGGCCGTGATTGATTTCAGCTTCACATATCAGGTGAAATCCATCCAATATATTTTTATATTATATATTGCTTTCTTTAAAAGAGCAATTACTCTGGCTTGCAAGTTCTCCAATGCAAGACATGTTGTCTACTACAAAAGGGACTATTATATCATTGAGCTATTGAATGACTTATACCGGTTTATATCACGGTTAAATATGAAGAATCTCAAGCCAACTCCTCCAGTCGTCTTGAGACTCAGGGGTTACAATGACATGACTCGGCAGAATTGGCCGGTATCAGTGAAATCAAGAACTCCGGGTCATTGGAGGGAAAAATAACCCGGCCCCGGAGACTACTGCTATATTGATGAAAGTTTAAAGGCCGTCAGAAAATTTCCGGCTCAAAATGAAGAATTCCGGTTTAAAACCTGGCTCAAGGGAAATCTGTCTCTCACAAAGCTTTGAAGCTCTCAATATCCGGTTTAAAATTCCAATTCAAAAGAATTCATCTCTCGCAAGTTCGAGTTCTCAGAAAAATTAAAGGTTGCCAAAGAGAACTTGCTGCCATGATGCGCGGTTCAAACATGGGTATCCTGCCGTATTGGCTTATCACATTGTTGGTCACTTGGGGGCTTCCTGCTGATTGAGCATAGCTATGACTACCCTCTTGATCCGGCTTGCACGCCTTGTTAAAAATTACTTGGGGGCTTCCTGCTCATTGAGCATAGCTATGACTACCCTAGTGATCCGGCTTATACGCCTTGATTGCAAAAAACTTGGGGGTTTTCTGCCCAAGTTGAATTGTTACCAAAGATAACTTGCTATAATGTGCGGTTCAAACATAGGTAACCTGCCTTGATGGCCTGTTAAAGGTCACTTGGGGGCTTCCTATTCAATGAACATAGCTATATTCACCCTTTTGATCGGCTTGGACACCAGGTGTATTCACCAAAAATCCGGGTTATCCTGCCTTTGTATGTCAGCCACTCCGCCCAGGTAATCCTGGAATGACTCGCCGTACTCTTGACAGTCAATCTTATAAAGACCCTGAACTTGTCAAAGTTAAAACGGCGAGTGGTCATGTGAGGCCCGGCTTACAGGTTTGAATAAAGGATTAACTCAGTGGCTGTGCAGCCCATGAAAAGCACTTGATATTGAGGCTTGGCGGCCTATGAAAGCCTTGTTTTTTCTGATTTGTTGTGAACATTGTTTTGGTTCATATTCTTGTACCATATTGACATATGGTTTAAAATTGATTCAGGCCATGTAGCCTTAATCCTTATGGCTCATATTTGAGCATATCTAGGGTTTTGATAACCCAGACTGGCTTTGGACGATAAGTCGCCAGTATGATTTGATTATACGCTTGGAGCTTTGCACTCTAAGTCTTCGGGATGTTACCCTTGCTGCGTATGGTGTTGTAAGCCGGTAGTATGAATAAATTGAACACGGCGCCGCGCTCTAAGTCTTTGGGCTATTACCCTTACTGCATATGGCGTGGTAAGTCGGCATTATGAACCAATTTCACACGCCATGTAGCCTTGATTATATTACTCATCATTGTGCATCTTTGGGTTTGATAACCCGCCGTAATAGCAGACTTTAAGTCGCCAGGATATTTTGCCTTGAGCAATCAAAATGATGATATTTCATGATCCCGGGTTGATACTGGTTCCGGATTATAATTATCAAGGCATTACCATGGTATTAATCTACAGGTATGTCTTTCAATAATGGTATGAATATTTTGGATTTGGTAAACTGCCCTGGTTTTGGACGTTAAGTCGCCAATATATTTTGGATTGCGCCATTGGAATCATGCTCTTATAAATCATTGGATTGTTACCTTCACTGGGTATGTATGGCAATGTAAGCCAGCAGTATAAATCAATCCTACAGGTATGTTTTCCTGGCTATATGAATATGCGAGTTTGATAACCCGCCCTGGCTTTTAACTTTAAGTTGCCAGTATGTTTAGGCTTGAATGGCCTTAATGCTAGTCTTTACCATAATTGCATAAGACTATATTATGTTTGGGTTGTTACCCGCCCTGGCTTTTGACGTTAAGTCGCCAGGGCATATGTTGTTTAAACTCTGTGCAGGACTTGCAGAGCTATGACTTATATAAATGGTTAAGTTCAAGCCACCATCAAAAATTGAAATTGGTGTTTCAAAAGGGTTATCAATTATTGATTTTCACAAAGGCTATAAGCCATCGGGTTACAAAAATCCCCGGATTACAATGGATGCATATTAAGTCGCCATCGGCCAAGAGCAGCCGGGTATTTAACTCCGGATTTACTTGTCAACAGATAAAGTATTCAAATCTTTAATAGCCAAACTTGGCTGGATTTTCATTATGATATGATTGAGGTTTTCATACCGGATTCAAATCTTGAATAGCCAACGTGGCTGGATTTTTATTATGGTTATCATAAACCAGTGTTATGATTGAGGTTTTCAAAGTCACTTCAGTGCAATGGCTATTATTTTATGGATATGATTTATTCTACAATGGAAGGAATAGTCCCGAGTCGCTGCAGGCTTACAACCCGACACTTGGGGGCTACATTATTCAAGTTGAGATTACATCAAATATGCAAGTCCCATGTCACTGCCAGCATGCACCATGGCACTTGGGGGCTAATGCAAAGTCATTTTTTGCTCGTCTTATTGAAGACCTGACTCATCACATCGTAATGAGCCGGCCCTTGGGGGCTACCAATTGCTCCTGTCAAAAATTCAAAGTATACAAGCCCTAATCCATTATGTTGAAGGGTCCATTGCTCAGTTGGTAGAGCACAAGGCTCTTAACCTTGTGGTTGTGGGCTCAAGCCCCACAATGGAGGCTACATCATAAGATGTTATTTTCAATGAAGTATATATAAAGTCCCAGCTCAGTATTATCTTACTGAGCCAGCCCTTGGGGGCTACACGTTGGTGCTCAAGTCTACAGGATCATATCTACAAAGTCCCTGCTCATTATTGCATAATGACCCGGACCTTGGGGGCTACACTGGTTGAAGTTTTTATGAGCATAAGGCAATTACAAATCCTAGGTTGCTGCAAGCATGACAACCCGGCACTTGGGGGCTACATATGTGGAATATTCAGTTTTGACTAGTGACTGAGATGAACAACCCATATTTCTTCAAGGTTGCGACATTTATATTGAAGCAATTCTTAACCTGTTACTACGCTCCCTTCTTAAGAATTGGGGGCTACAAGTGATATGCATATAAGGGAGGTACACTTTCAAAGCTTGATGTTAGCAACAATTATGACCCGGTGCTATCAATATTTACAAACCGGCAATTTTGGCAATCATAACTCGGCAAGGACTATATCTTCAAGCCAGTTGAATATCAGTTGAATATTTCAAGACTAATATTTTTGTCAAATCAGAGCATTGAAGGCCGACTCAAACGAATTATTCTTCACAATATTTTTCTGTGAGAAACCAATGTCAGAAAATTGATTATGAGGCTGACCTATTGACCCGGACTTTCCAGAAGAAGGAAATGACAAGGACTTAAGGATGATCAGGTGTCGGCTCAGGAAAACTTTTAAACCGGAGCACAACCTTGTCAAATGTGTTCTTGTGTTTGTTTTACAACATAAGTTTACCATGGATAAATCCAAGCTAAACTGGGGGCTAATGTCGGGGATATACCCCGCGGTGTAACCCGCCGGATGTATGACCCGGCTGGAGCATGGCGACTCACTGGCGACCTGCCCGAACCTAGCGGTTTACGGGCAACCCGCCTGAACATTGTGACTCACTGGTGGCCCGGCGGGCGGGTCAGACAGACAACAAGGCCCAAGGCCCAGAAGGTCGGCTCATGTTATGATGGGCCAGCTTAAGAGAAAAGGCATGAGGAATATTTCCCTTGGAAGGAGTCAAGACTCGGACTTGTATCCGGTTTGTATTAAGAGATAGACTAGTCTTAATCCTATTGGGACTCCACATGTAACCCGCCCCTCTAACTTATATAAGGAGGGGCAGGGCACCCCAAGAAGGGGGCAAGAGAGATAGTCTTGAAGGCTAGACATAACTAGAGGAGAGCCGGTTTATGTGGCGACTCCCTGATGAGCATAATGAGACCTAGCCACAAACAGCATGTAGGGTTATTACGGGATGATGTTTCCCGGGGCCCGAAGCTGTCTAAACCCTTGTCTTGTGTGTTAACCCGCCTCGCGTCTCTTGATTCCGACCAACCCCGTTTAGGCTACTACCTAACACTAGTAGGAAAAGGGGCTTTTACCCCGGTTGGTTAGGGCCTTTTGTCCCGGTTTTCGAACCGGGACTAAAGGGTCGTTACTAAAGCCCTAACCCTTGAGTCCCGGTTCTTACACGAACCGGGACAGAAGGTCCTCCACGTGGCCGCTGCTGCCAGCCCAGGCAGGGGGGCCTTTGGTCCCGGTTGGTGCCACCAACCGGGACCAATAGGCAGGGCCTTTCGTCCCGGTTGGTGTCACCAACCGGGACCAATAGGCATCCACGCGTCAGCATTTCAGGGGCTGGGGTTTTTGTTTTTGTTTTTGAAAGGGGGGGGTGGGGGTTAATTTAGGTGTTTCATATATTGTGTTAGCTAGCTAATTAATAGAGAGAAGTGTCCTCTCTTATCTCCGTGCTTGGTCGACGCTACGTACTATATACGTATGGAGAGGACTAGACACGCTAGCTAGTAATCAAATGAAGGAAACAGAAGATTGTCATGAACATATGCATACAGAGAGAAGTGATATCGACCACCTCTCCTTCTCCGAGAGATTGGTCGAACAACAAGTTCTCGTATATCTATCCGACACTACCGGCTACATATATACAATAATTATCTCTTACAATACAATCTCCTAATTAAATTGTAAGAACACAGGGTCCACATAGTATTCTCCGTTTTCAGCGATCACGTGGTCAAGGAAGAATGCCGTCAATTCCTCTTGAATTACTCGCATACGATCTGGTGCTAGGAGTTCATCCCGCTTCCAAAACATCTAATTTGAAGAAGGGGGTCAATACATATATATATGAATAAATGAAACTCAACACAAATGATGGTAATAAAATAAAATTGTGAATATTATTGTTTACGCACTTCATATTGTTCGTCAGAGTAGCCCCGCTCATAGGTCGTGTAGCGGATGGACTCGCAAACGTAGTATCCACAGTAATTATTCACGGGTTCCTGCCACAACCACTTTCCAAGAAATAGAGGTCAATCAAACTGATAAGCAAGCATGCTAAATGGTATTGATGAAACTAGCGCTTGAATCACTGGGAGATGCGCGGAACATGCTACTATAATACTTACTTTCGGGTGTTTAAATTGCAGCTTCTTCGGCAGTCCCGGAGCTTTTGTGGTGAATTTTCTCCAAACCCTGCCAGACAAAGAAAACAATTACTTGATATCAGGAAATGAACAAAGTTGCTGATATGGTGGATAATGATCGATTTAACTTACTTCTCGAGCATTTGAGTCATGTTCGCATAGTCCTAGGGATCTATTCGTCTCGAGTCTAAGACGGTTACTACTCCCTGCTCAAGCTTAATCTCTAGGAGAATAAAGTGGAAGCTGCGCATGCATGCATAAGTCATCAATTACATTACCATAACTTGGACTAATAAGGGAAACCGAATATGCACAAGACAGTAACACTCACTTGAAGTTGTAAGGAAAGAGTATTATATCTTTGTTTTGATTTAATACCAACGATCGTAGCAAGTTGGGCCCGGCTTCTTTGGGATGTTTTTCAACCGTATATGCATCTATGAGATTTGTGTTAATGAACCCAATATCACCGATTTTTCTTTTCTTCAATTCGGCGATCTTCAATCTGCATAATATAGTGAGGATAATTATAAATACATGCAATGAAAGAGCTGACCTATATAGAGAGACTTAATGACAAAATTAGTACTACTTACAGACAGTAGCAAGTGATCGTTGTTTTATCGAGGGCCTTTTGATTGTAAAACTGGAAGAAATCCTCAAATGGAACATTCAGCAGTTCAATTCCAACGAGGTCATGCTCCGGTTTAACTCTCAGTGTCAAAGTACTCATCCCATCAGACTCTCTGCAGGTTCTCATGTACCAATCATGTAATCTTCGAATCATCGTTGTTAGAGACCTTTCATCTTTGACGAGAGGCTTCCCATAATGGTATTTGTGTTCGTCCACCTCCATGATTTCATAATGTACATCGTCGGGCAGGTAATCTCCAAGATTGCTATAACCGGGCACCATCCTCAGATCATTAGCGACGATGTCTTTTGACACCTTGAGCGGGGGGCACGATTGGTTCGCTTGTTCGCCGAGCTGGGCAATTTTTTTCCCAGCTCGTCGTTCTTTTAACCTTTGATCACTGACAGTACTTCCCGACCGCTCCGCTTCGGCATATGTCTTTGCAAGAATGCGCTCATAGTTGCCTCTCGGCGGAGACTTTGGTGGTTTTGTCAGGGCAGCCAGAGTGCGCTTTGCTTTCACCGGATCTACCTTCTCCTCCGGAGGTGGATGTTTCTTTGCTTTCACCCCTTCAAAGAAGTTTGTCACTTCGTCTCGCACGATCTTCCTGGTTTCCTCCTCGGTCCTCTCGTATGGTAACATCTCTGGAGTCTTCAGAGAAGGACCGAATCTGTATTGCCTCCCGCCTCTGGCAGCTGTACTGCTAGACGCCGGCAGAGCAGACAGAGCGGCTGCAGCTATCTTCTTTCCTTGCTTACGAGGCGGAGGAGAAGGACTACGACGCGCCGGAGCAGCCGCAGTGGCGGCGGGTCTCTTCCGCCCTTGCTGACGAGGCGGAGAAGGAGGAGGCGGGCTGCTCTGGCGCGCCAGCGCAGGTGGAGAAGGAGGCAGAGTGCCGCCACGCGCCGGAGAAGGAGGCTGAGTGCCCTGATCACTCGCCGGAGGAGGAGGCGGAGTGCTGCCACGCGCCGGAGAAGGAGGCTGAGTGCCCTGATCACTCACTGGAGGAGGAGGCGGAGGAGGAGGTGGACTGCCCTTACTCGCCGGAGCCGTCCAGTTCGGAAGGTTGATGAGCTCCTTCCACCATAGGCACGGAGTCTTCAGAGCTAAACCCAGCCGAGTCTTCCCTTCACCGGTAGGGTGGTCAAGCTGGAGGTCCTCAAATCCCTCTGTTATTTCATCCACCATCACCCTAGCATATCCTTCTGGAATCGGCCAGCAATGGTAGGTTGCACCGGGTTCAGGAGGTAAAACAGAGCCAACAGCCGCCTTGACTTTGAAGTTCTGCCATTGCACCATAAGGTGGCAATGTTGAGACTCCATGATAGCATCCACGGGGTAGCTAGCAGGAGCTGTCAAGACATGCTCCAGCTGAAGCAGCTCGGTGGAAGCCACGCTGCTTCTCCGCTGAGATGGCGGGGTAGCTTCAGGGGTAGTTTCGGCATGTCGATTGCTGTCTCGTTCCTCTAGCGCTTGAACCCTTTCGTGCAGCTTCTGAATTTGGGTCTGCTCCATTTTTTTCCTCCTCTCCTGGCTTTTGTAACCGCCTATGTCCGAAAAACCAGCCTTCCACGGAACGGAGCCTGGCATGCCTCGTGTCCGTCCAGGGTGCTCAGGATTCCCGAGGGCCATTGTGAGCTCGTCGTTCTCTCTGTCTGGAACGATCGTCCCTTCCTGCGCTGCATCGATATATTGCTGAATCTTCTTGACTGGTATTCTCAAAAGCTCGTTCGTCCAAACGCACCTCCCAGATACAGGGTCCAAGGTTCCGCCAGCCCCGAAGAACCAAGTCCGGCAACGGTCTGTCCAGTTCATTGTCTGTGGTTCGATCCGTTTTTCAAGCAGATCATTCTCAGCCTTGGCCCACTTAGGCCGGGCTTTGAGGTAGCCACCTGACCCCGTGCGATGGTGAATCTTCTTCTTCAAAGCATTCTTCTTGTTTGTCGCTGACATCTTCTTACTCTTTTCCGATGTCTTGTGGGCCACAAATGCGGGCCAGTGATCTCTGATCTTCTCATACCGGCCGATGAATTCTGGTGTCTCTTCTTTGTCGACAAACGTTTTCAGCTCATTCTTCCACCTCCTGAATAGGTCTGCCATCTTCTTAAGAGCATGAGACTTGATTAATTGCTCTTTAACTGGCTTCTCCGGATCCTCCTCTGGCGGTAGGGTGAAATTTGCCTTCAACTCAGTCCAAAGATCATCTTTCTGCATATCATTGACATAAGACACCTCAGGGTCTTCCTTCTTAGGCTTATACCATTGGTGGATGCTGATCGGGATCTTGTCCCTAACTAGAACCCCGCACTGAGCAGCAAATGCATCCTTTGTCCGGATGGGTTCAATTGGTTGGCCGTCGCGCGCGATTGCTGTGATCTTAAACCTTTCATCCGAACGCAACTTTCTCTTCGGGCCTCGTCTCTTTACCGCAGTTGTGCTCGATCCGGAGGGCTAGAAAAATAAGAAAGATGAGTGTTAATTAATATGTGTACATACCAAAATAATGAATGCATCAATTAGCTAGTCAGCACAAGATTAACTAATATATTTACCTGGCCGGACTCTGTTCGATCACCGGAGCCGTCACCACGGGCTCCTTCTTGCACCAGCATTGGGTCACCGGAGCCATCATAATCATGTCTTTCCTCCTCCACTCTTCGATCACCGTAGCCTGCTTCTTCACCCTGTTCTTCCAGACCATCATTGTCGTTAAGATACGACAAGATATCACCTCCGGCTAAGATTATGTCCCCCAACACCTCTTCTGCTTGCTCGTCTCCTCCGTGCTCCATTGTTTCTGCAAATATTACAACATTGCAATTATTACACAAACATGACAGCAGGTGGTTAGTGCAAACGTAGACCTAGCTTATTCCGGGTTTGGGGTGGCCTCAGCAACGCTTCAAGGGTAGGGGCGCGATGGGAGGGGGTAGGAGACCGACATCGTTATTTTCTACAGTTTGGGTGTCCTCGAGAGTTTTGGTCGAGCGAGAGGGCCCGGGGGTGCTCCCGTGGTATAAGTTATCACGGTCGAGAGGGGGTATAAATATCGACCGTCCATCATGTCGAACTTATCTGGGAGGGAGTTATATATATCGACAACGACGACATACATACATGGGAAAACAATGTTATCGGCGAGGGGGTATATCGACCCCCCCCCCCACGTTGAAGTTATCGGGAGGGGGTTATATCGACAAC